>NC_086023.1:90217500-90225000 GCF_036323735.1 Rattus norvegicus
TTTATATTTTGAGTGTATTAAGAGCACATTATTTATAAATGTATGTGTATGAACCCCTATCTTTTTAAAAAGCCATGTTAATTATCATCCATTTAAAATTGAGACTTGGAATCTTGTACACAGTGGTTAAAAAGAAAAACCTTAGTCAACAAAAATGCTAAAATGATATTCTAATTTGTACTTACTAGGCCACAAATTAATCTTAATAGGACAAACTAATGGTAAATATAAAATGAAGACTAGCAAATTAATGATATATTCTGAGAAAACAATTCAAAAATGTTAATCCAGCTTGAAAATTTTCATTCCCCCATGTGTGTGAGTGTGTCAGTTCACATGTATGCATGATTTAACTGCAAAATTTTTGGGAAAGCTTGTGAAGAAATGATTGTCTACAAGCATAATACTTAAAGAAGACAGCAAAGACTGCTGCCTTTTAAGCCAGACTTTCTGTTACACTACATTCCCTAAGACATCTTACCCTAATCTTCATGCTCTTCTTGGAGGAAAATGCTTGCATTCTATTCTGTGGTGTACACTGGGCCTCAGAAAACAATATCACTGTATTGGGTGAATACGGAACATTCTGCTGCCTGTCCTCTCTTACTTATGGTCTATGAATGCTGCTAACAAGGAATGGAAAGACGTTAACTAGAAGCTGAGCCTCTCTATATATGCACATTCTTTTCCCCCTTGCCATTATCTCTTAAAAATTATAGAAATAACTATTTCCAGAGCATTTACTGGAGCATATTTGAAAAGTTTTACATCAGTACTTTGCCAGTCCTGGTTTGGCAATCATTCATTATGGGTTCTAAGAACCAACTGCTTCTGTTGACATGGAGAGAGTAATGTATTTGGTTATTACTAATGACTGAGGCAGGCAAAAAACCTAAGGAGGATTCAGAACAACCTTATTAAAAATGTAATAAAAAAGATCTTACTTTGACCATTTTTTCCCAAAAATAATACTTGTGCTATGCTGGCTCTTCACTATTAGCTTTTGTTCTATTTGAATCACATTAGTGATGCTTCCCTCCCCCCAAAAGATATATATTTCAAAGCTATTTTTGGTTCTGTGAAGTAGAGTGATGGATTTAACCAATGACACTTGAGACTAGGATTTTTTCTTTAAGTCATCACCAATTATAGGAGACCCTGCATGATATGAAACTCTTTTCTGCGCCCATAAACACATCAAATTCAAAATCAAAATAGAATCATATTGCCTACATTCTCATGTCAATAAACCAAAACTAAGTTGTTGTCTGACGTTCATAAATTTTAGGAAGCAAATTGCCAAATATGCCAGATAGTCCAGCTTCTACTGGCATGATACAGAGCCTTGGTACTTACACGAAAAGAAGGGAGTGCTTGTTCACCAAATCAGTCGTTTTTCATTGTATCTGTATCCCTGTTCCCTGCTCTTACAAAATTTATAACTTGGAGATGAGAAACCCTCTCTTCCTCGTTGATTCTTGTCTTTTCTGACTTTCTAATCTATCAAACCACCATTTGCTTGGCCCATCAGAAACCCATTCTACTTTGTGCAATGTAATATTACTGATTCTAAAGTAAAAGCTAAAAGTATTTAAAAATCTTTTAAACTAATTGTTGGAATATTGTCCTCTGATGTAGTCAGCTAATTCACTCGCTTCTTTTCTAGTCAACGGTCACCCTCCCCGATGTCACACAAACTGAAAGAAAATTTCCAGAATGTGGAGAACATTAAAATATTTGTTCACTATCTTGTCATTGCTTTTATTGCTGGAAAGAACAATGATCAAAGACCAAGAGTAATGACAACATGACAAAAGCAATTCTTATAAAGGAAAGTATTTAAATGGGCATGAGGGGTCCCCTTATAATATTACAGGGTTAGTTCATGATTATCATGGCAGAAAGCAGACACACAGTTAGAGTAGCTGAGAGCTTAAATCCTGATCCACAGGAATAAGGGAGATAAACCGGTGCCTGCCCATCTCTTCCTTTTGAAACCTCAAAGTCCACCCCAGGTTCATACCCCTTCTAATTATCCCCACATCTCTAAATCCTTTCCAAACAGATCCACTAGCTGGGGACCAAAGCATTGAAACAGAAATGTCTGTGGATACCTATTGGGCCATTCTCATTCAGACTACCACAATCACATTGTTAGCTTGCTGGTGGGGGGTGGAGGTTGGTGAGGCAAAGGGAGAGGGGGAGGGGGGCAAAGAAAGGGAAGAATAAACAAAAACATGTTCCTGTCTCATATTTAATAAACAAGTAATTTTCAAAAATTAATTGCTCTGGTATGTGATCAACTGCAACAAAGCACTTAGGTAGAAAAAAGTGGTTGTTCTGCTCAGTCTTGGAGCCTTGTGTCTGGTAGAGTGTGAGAGGAACATCGAATACAAAGGGTTAATGCCTGGTTTCTGTCTGTGCTGTCATGAGTTGCATCTGCCACAGAACTGCACCACCAAAGGGCCCCTAGAGATGCAAGAACCAAGTAGAAATTTTACTTATGAACCAAAATATTTAGATGTTTAGGAACTCAATCGAGCTTCTATTAAAAACAATGACACAGCTGCAGTTTGAGCCAATTTTATCCTCCTGCACCGAGAGTTGAATAGACTCAAAAGTAAGGAGGTTAAAGATATATTCTGTTTTATAAAAGTGCTCAGAAAGAGAGACTCTCTTCTCTGGCTTTTTTTCTCATGTCTAGCCTGTTGTCTGCTCAAACTATACCACAGAAAATGAAATGAGGAAATGTCCTTAGCCCTCCAAAGCTTGCTGTCTCCTTCATGCCAGGAAGTGTGAGGCAATGCATACAACCTCCAGGGCCAGCTTAGGTGGCCCATACAAAGAGGGCACTTGTCTCAGTGCACCTGGTAGATCTTTTTTAACCTCCGTTCTGAACTGGGATTTATTTGTTTTTCTTCATAGAAGAATGTAGCTCTCAGTAAGCCTGAAAACATGATATGTCACTGTCTACCCTAATAACCTACCACAGTCTGAAGGAAAGTCAGCTTGCAAGGCCAGCAAATAGAAGCCCATGCCTTAGATCACATTAGGTTTTTCCATTATTAGGTTCTTGTGTGGGCCGTTTTGATATTTTTTTTATTTCTTCTTGATTTTATATATAATATATATATATATATATATATATATATATATATATATATATATTTTACATATGCACACCCACCCACACACATACATTCATACATTCTGGGTCAGTGTGAAAGGACTTCCAGGATACCTCAGGATAAGTGGCACATGTCAATTGGATATATCTAAATGAGTCTCCTATTGGGATTACCTTACCTCAAGAGGACTTCCCCAAACCCAATTTTGATATCTATGACATTCTAGGCTTAGGCCTTCCTGATTTCTTTGCTAATGGGCATTTGTTTTGTTATTGATGCTGTTGTTGTTGTTTGTTTTTTTTTGTGTATTCATTTTCTTTTTACTTTCTAAAGGCTATATTTATGGGACCCTCCCTGCCCCTGGGGATCCTCTCCCAATATCAGTCCATGAGGCCAATGGAGCAGCAACAATAGGCAGGGAGGTAGGGAGGTTAGTACATTAATGACACAAGAAACAGCAGTTTGGCATAAATCAAGGATAATATGCTTTGAGGAATAACAAGTATAGCTGTCCTGGGTGAGAAAAGATTACTGGGTGAAGGCTTAAGATACTGAATGCCTCATTTGTATGGGGAAGCTTTTCAGGAATCCCAGGTGCTAGCTGAACAGGTTCCTACAGGGAGAAAGGAAATTGAACTACTCCTAAACTTATAGAGGTGAGGGGTAAGGTCACAGAAGGGGAAATCCCTACTAGTAAAGGGTGTCCTCCATTTTGGTCCAAACACTATCATATAGAAATCTATCTGGAGTCAGAGTGGCTGGGTATAAAATTAACTCAAATAAATCAGTAGCCTTCCTCTATACAAAAGAGAAACAAGCTGAGAAAGAAATTAGGGAAACGACACCCTTCATAATAGTCCCAAATAATATAAAAATACCTCGGTGTGATTTTAACCAAGGAAGTGAAAGATCTGTATGATAAGAATTTCAAGCCTCTGAAGAAAGAAATTGAAGAAGACCTCAGCAGATGGAAAGATCTCCCATGCTCATGAATTGGCAGGATTAATATAGTAAAAATGGCCATTTTACCAAATGCGATCTACAGCTTCAATGCAATCCCCATCAAAATACCAAACCAATTCTTCAGAGAGTTTTACAGAAGAATTTGCAAATTCATCTGGAATAACAAAAAACCCAGGATAGCTAAAACTATCCTCAACAATAAAAGGACTTCTGGGGGAATCCCTATCCCTGATATCAAGCAGTATTACAGAGCAATAGCGATAAAAACTGCATGGTATTGGTACAGAGAAGACATATAGACCAGTGGAATAGAATTGAAGATCCAGAAATGGACCCACACACCTATGGTCACTTGATTTTTGACAAAGGAACCAAAACCATCCAATGAAAAAAGAATATTTTCAGCAAATAGTGCTGGTTCAACTGGAGGTCATCATGTAGAAGAATGCAAATAGATCTATGCTTATCACCCTGTACAAAGCTTAAGTCCAAGTGGATCAAGGAACTCCACATCAAACCAGATACACTCGAACTAATAGAAGAAAAAGTGGGGAAGCATCTCAAACACAGGGCGCTGGAGAAAATTTCCTGAACAAAATACCAATGGCTTATGCTCTAAGATCAAGAATCGACAAATGGGGTCTCATAAAACTGCAAAGCTTCTGTAAGGCAAAGGACACTGTGGTTAGGATAGCCAACAGATTGGGAAAAGATCTTTATCAATCATACAACTGATAGAGGGCTTATATTCAAAATATACAAAGAACTCAAGAAGTTAGACAACAGGGAGACAAATAACCCTATTAAAAATGGGGTTCAGAGCTAAACAAAGAATTCACAGCTGAGGAATGCCAAATGGCTGAGAAACACCTAAAGAAATGTTCAACATCTTTAGTCATAAAGGAAATGCAAATCAAAACAACCCTGAGGTTTTACCTCACACCAGTGAGAATGGCTAATATCAAATCTCAGGTGACAGCATATGCTCGTGACGATGTGGAGAAAGAGGAACACTCCTCCATTGTTGGTGGGATTGCAGACTGGTACAACCATTCAGTCTGGAGGTTCCTGAAATCAGTCTGGAGGTTCCTCAGAAAATTGGACATTGAACTACCTGAGGACCCAGCTATACCTCTCTTGGACATATACCCAAAAGATGCCCCAACATATAACAAAGACAAATGCTTCACTATGTTCATAGCAGCCTTATTTATAAGAGCTAACAGCTGGAAAGATCCCAGATGCCCTTCAACAGAGGAATGGATACAGAAAATGTGGTACATCTACACAATGGAATATTACTCCGCTATCAAAAACAATGACTTTATGAAATTCAGAGGCAAATGGATGGAACTGGAAAATATCATCCTGAGTGAGGTAACCCAGTCACAGAAAGACATACATGGTATGCACTCATTGATAAGTGGCTATTAGCCCAATTTCTTGAATTACCCTAGATGCCGAGAACAAATGAAACTCAAGACGAATGATCAAAATGTGAATGCTTCACTCCTTCTTTAAAAAGGGAACAAGAATACCCTTGGGAGGGCATAGGGGGGGCAAAATTTAGAACAGAGGCAGAAGCAACACCCATTCAGAGCCTGCCCCACATGTGGCCCATACATATACAGCCACCAAACTAGATAAGATGGATGAAGCAAAGAAGTGCAGGCCGACAGGAACCGGATGTAGATCTCTCCTGAGAGATACAGCCAGAATAAAGCAAATACATAGGCGAATGCCATCATTAAACCACTGATCTAAGAATGGGACCCCTGTTGAACGAATCTTAGAAAGGACTGAAAGTGCTTGAAGGGGCTTGAGACCCCATGTGAACAACAATGCCAACCAACCAGAGCTTACAGGGACTAAGCTACTACCCAAAGACTATACATGGACTGACCCTGGACTCCAACTGCATATGTAGCAATGAATAGCCTAGTTTGAGCACCAGTGGAAGGGGAAGCCCTTGGTCCTGCCAAGACTGAACCCCCAGTGAACGTGATTGTCGGGGAGAGGGCGGTAATGGGGGGAGGATGGGGAGGGGAACACCCATATAGAAGAGGAGGGGGAGGGGTTAGGAGGATGTTGGCCCGGAAACCGGGAAGGGCAATAACAATCGAAATGTAAATAAGAAATACTCAAGTTAATAAAGATGAAAAAGAAAAAAAATCTATCTGGACAATGTTAGACTTTGATCTTAATTAGCAGGCTATCCCCACATATCTACGACTGGTTAATTAAATAACCATCTGCCAAATTTTCAGTGATACAGGAAAAGTTAAATTCATTTGTAGGAGTTATAATTTAAAATGAGCAACCCTAGATTTTTGAATTCCTTCACATGGGAAATGAACGATGGTGCCTTTATGTTAAGAAATCTGGAAAAGGAAAATCTCCATAATATCAGCTACACCAGCAATTTTGGAGAGACAAGTATTTTATAGGTACTCTCTGTTCATAGTTGTCCTGGTATTTGATAATTTTGGGACCACAGAAAGCCATCTGTGCATGTTTGGCATTGATCTCTTCATTTTAACCTGCATTCAACAGGTCAATCTCCAGATGATATTTCTGGAAGGGTTTCTCAACCTCACCATCAGAGATACATTTCCCTTAATCCACTCAGTCCATGACAAAGGGTAGCCATTCTCCCCAAACTACTCCTAACTATGGTTCCCTTTTAGGTAAGTTCACAAAACCCTTACAAGAATAACAGAGCATCAGTAGAGTTAGTGTATCACCCGCCTCTACTCAGCTTGAAGCATTTTACAAGGAAGAAGACCCAACCAAGTCATCAAGTTGCTCTGTAAGGAGAAATTTGCCAAGGCTGTGCGTGGAGTATTAATAAGAGCCAAAAGAAAAAAAAACAACTGGAAAACACCCCCATTCAGAAGCAGTCACATATTTTTTCTTTTCATAATCTCAAACTAGAAAACTTTAGCTACAGCCAAACTGACAACCAAGTTCTGAAACTCAAAATAGCATAGCTATAAAGTTCAATGCTCAAGTCTCCATTCAGGACTAAATATTGATCAATCAGGACTGGCTTTATTTGCTTAGGAGACATTTCATAGTGACTCAAGTTCACCTCTCAGAACTTCTCCCCAACCACAGCAGGAATTTCATGCCAAGAAATTTCACACAAAGTAACTCATATTAGAGAACATGTGCTTTCCTCCCGCTCTGCTTTGCCCTGTGGTATCCTGGTGTTTTACCCAGCTGCTCTTCACATAAAATACACAACAAACTTCCTTCCTAAAGATAAATTAATTTAATTTTTACAAATCCCTTTACCTATCCATCACAGTCATTTTCTCCAATCTAAAGCAGGTATTAAAATCTTATTAAAAATTACATGTGGAGTGATAGGTGTTTTGGAACAGTCAGGTGATCCTGAGATAGAAGA